>NC_056749.1:744383032-744433032 GCF_019279795.1 Protopterus annectens | reverse complement strand
ATATTTTTAAATACATTTGTATTAGCCAATTAATGAACAGCCAATGAAATGTTCTTTTATAGTATTTAAATTGATTTTCATAGTTTCATAGTTTCATAGTATAGTACTAGGCTATCTGCCCTAGGGCACATCCATTTGTCAAGAGTTGGAGACTGGATTACCACCTATATGGTAATTTGTGGGTACCTCTGGCACCAGTCATCTGTTTCTGTGAGGCCCTTACTGAATATACATTCGGATGAAGTCTCCCCTAGGAGATACAAAAGCACTTAAAGTTTGAAGCATTTTTAATAAAGGAAGAATCGTTCAGCAGCCTGGATGCTTTTTTATTTTTTATTTGTTGATTGTTGCTTTATACACTTTTTGTGGTTAAGAACAAGAAAAAAAGCAAGCTCTAAAACTAGCATGTATTGCCACAGCCTCAGTTTTGGAAGGGATCAATTTCAAACAATTAGAAGAAAGGCATAAATGTATGGCTTCAAGATAGTCAGCAAAGGAATACATACATTTATGCTGAGAAAAGGGGTGATATATTTGGGTATCATCTGCATAACTATGGTGTGAAAGTCCCCTGTCTCTAATAAAGTCTCCCATTGGAAGCTTGTGAACTTGAAAAGGTAATGGGCCTAAGAATGAACCCTGGGGAACTCCATAGTCCAATGGGTATAATGAAGATCGTTCAAGCGTGAGCACACTCTTTTGAAAAAGCCTAAAATTTATGATTTAAGTCAATCTAAAACTGTACAGTAAGATTTTATTTATTCAGTTAATAGGTCATTAACAACAGTACCAAATGCCTGAAATATCTAGGAAGACAAAAATTGAATAAAAGTACTGGTCTCTGCACATCAAGAAATCATTAACAAACTGTGTTAGGGCAGTTTCAGTACTACAGTGAGTCAAAGCCCAGACTGAAATAGACCCATGAATCCAGTTTCAAGAAGCTCAGTCTGTAGCTGTGGAAAGAAACAAAATTCTTAATAACAATTTCTAAAAAATAAAAGGTTAGCGTTTCGATAGAAATTATCAAGTATATTATGGTCTAATGCTAGTTTCTTGAGAGTAAGGATGATCATTATTTTCTTCAAAGCCAATGGAAAAATCTCATGTTTCAAGAACAGACCCATTGTTTGAAACATCACTGGTCCCAGGACATCAAGACTGGTGATAACTAATTTTGATGGACAAGGATCTAGTCTGCAAGTTGCTGGTTGCAGAACTAAGACCAAAAAATTAATTCATTGTAATTGGGTATATTGAACTTCATTTGTGGTGTAACAACAGGACAGGTTAGCATTATAGCACTACCTGTAGGGTCAAGAGGTGATAGACTAACTATAAAGGTGCCAACATATTGGAGAAGAAACATGAAATGGACTAACATTAAGAAAGAGACAGAGCTCCTGTGTGTTTAGCGAGGTGGGCTGCACAACCTTTTGACTACACAGAAGATGGCAGCCAATTGATTAGATGTTGCATAAATCTCTCTGAACAGGTTTTGGGTTGTAGTGAACAAAACCACAGGTCATTCATCTGCTAAATCTTCACCAGAAAAACAACACATTATAGTCCAGCTCAGGAAACCTAATCCCTGTGGATTTCTCATGTAAAATGAACTTCAAAGATCCAAGAGGCAAAGCAGTAATATAAACAAACCACACTAGCCAGGGATAGCAGTCAGACACAGCAACCTGCTTTATTTCAAAATAAACACTTTTGTTATTACATGAGATAACTTCATCAGATCCAGTGAAGTTATCTCATATAATAACAAATAATTTTGAAATAAAGCAGTTTGCAGTGTCTGACAGCAATTCCTGGCTGGCATGGTTTGTTTATATATAGTCTGTGGATTTCTCACAAAATTATCCAAGCTACACCATCACCTTCTCCCACTGACACTCAACTGCCAGCAAAAACCTGACCTACCACCGATGTCCTCTCTGCTACTCTAAAATCATTTCCAGCAAAGAAAATTGAAGTCTCCTCTGTAATATTCTACCTTGGCATTCAAATGGGTTAAATGGCATTCATCCTTGGTCTATCTCAGTTTGTAATATATACCTCATGCAACTCCGCATAATATTTTACAAGTGACTTACACACACAACATCATTCCCATCACAATGAAAACATCTATTATCTAACCTGTTTCAAAGTCCCCTAAACAAAGGTCTACAAATGATTTCCCACTCATATCAATTCTGCTAGCCTTACAAAATATTTGAAAAAATAATTTACAACTATCACTGTGAATATTTGCATTTTTATAGAAATCTTTCCCATATGAAGAGTGGTAACCATACCCAAATAGTTCTTTTTATACTCACATGCCATGGCATAATGAACATAGGCAACACCAACCTCCTAGGTGCCATCTTTATCAACCTCACTAGAGCATTTGATGTGATGTATCACCTCTTCTATTTAATGTACTCACCTCATCAAGGCCATCCTGCAGTTCAAAAGCTGCGTTATGGACAGGATCTTCATAGCCTGGATAGACAAATGCAGTTCTCTATCTGCATCCCTTACTTAATGAATTCCCAGAGGTCTCTTCTTTCTCTCATTCTGCTCACCTGGTTTGTTAAATCTCTCCTTGCTGACCATCATCACTCTACTATCACACAATACGCATGTGGTAGGGTGACGTGCAGCTTCTAGAACTTTTATATATCTTTCATGAAACATAGTTACCAATGGAAACAATGACACACCTCCTTAAGTGTGAACCTGCAAGCCCTCCTAAGAACAATAGACAAATAACATGCCTAACATCAATATACAAACTTAATACTGGAACTAAAGCAGATAGAGTATACAGTCATTTAGGGAAAAAACTAAATTATGACAGTAAAACAAAAGGGTAACAAAAGAAAGTTATATGAAGAAAAGATAATTTGTTGTTAAATAAAGCCAAAATAGAAAATTGTAAAAATGGGGAAGAATTGAAGAATGTCATGGATAGGTTACAAAAAAGCATATTGAAACAGTGACAAACCACTTTATAGTGCAGCCATGACAAAGGCCAAAGTATTATCCCTAGGAGAAAAATTTATAGGGGGATATTCTAGGGTTATTCTTTTTTACCTCTGCTGTTTTGTCTTGCCCTTAATCCATTAAGCTGTCTTCTTAACAGATAAGGCTATGGTTACAATGTGGTTCCCAGAAAACAACCTTGCTTAAAGATTTCTCATCTACTTTTTTGTGGGTGACATAAAACTATATAGTTCATCAGAAGATGAGTTGAAATGTTGAAAGCAGAACTACAAAGTGTTAAAACTGCCTCAGATGATGTAAGAATGGCATCTGATCTTGAGAAATGTGCTAAAGCAACATTAAAAACAGAAAAGCTGCAACACTGAGATAATACAAGCATGGGACAAAAATGTGATATAGAGTAACTTGAACAAGGGTGAGTGAAAACATATTTTAGAATAGATATAGAATCAACCTTATAACATGAACAAATGTGAATAAAGCTCAACAGGAATACTTCAGAAGATTAAAAGTGATATTAAAAGCTGCCTTGATATCTAGTAATAAAATTTAAGCTCTAAATCATTTTACTCTTCCTTTTCTAACTTACAGTTTTGGGATGATTAAAAATTATTGGCTCAGTCAGGTGTGAAAACAAGAAATGTGATTCATGCTTATCAAATGATGTATAAAAATCAGGGTGTCCATCAAGATCATATATTCCTCAATCTGAAGGAGGTATGAGCTTCCTTGAAATTCATTACAAGTATAGATCTACAGTCGTAAGAATGTATACATATCTGCTGACTGCATCAGATTCAAGCATAGTACACATTTTAAAACATGAGGAGGAGAAGTCTAAGGCGACATCTTCACTTAGTTTATCAGAAGCATTTCAGTGTCAAGCGAGAGTGGAAATTAAACCAGAAATAGAAAAAAATCAGACAGCAAATGAGTGTGGTAAAAACAAAAGAATGACTATAAGAAGAAAGATCAGATGACAAGAAAAGAAAACTGGAAAATCTATATATATAGTGGCATGTAGAGAGATCCCCTGGAGCAACTTCATATTAACCAAAATTAGATACAGGAATGGTTAAAGAGAGGTGAATTGAAACCCAAGAATGATGAAAGGTTAATAATGGAAGTCCAGGATAGTGAACTATATACACATTTGTTTACAAAATCTATTGAGTAGATGGAAGATACAGGTAATGCAGGTTCTTTAAAAAAGAACTGTAAGCAGCCACATATCTTGTTGCTGGGTATGATATAGTCATAGCAGAGAGCCTATATACTGAAAGGTGCAATGATGTGGCAAGACTGGTGCATTGGGGCTTGTAAAAACACTACAATATACAAGTTGCTGAGAAACATTGGAAATATGTTCCACAAAGCATTATAGAGAATGATAAGGTATATATCACATGGGATCACTCATTACCAGCAGTTCACAAAACAAAATTTGAGAAAACCAGATATAGCAGGTCTTGAAAAAGAGACAAAAGTAGCTTTGATTATTGAAATTGCTACATCCAGTGATTGCAGTGTCTTGTGTACAGAGAGACACAATGTCATAGAGTATCAAGATTTGCAGGCAGAAATGAGAGCAATGTGGATGAACGATATACAGACAGTTCCAATAGCAGGAAGAGCAATTGTCTACTAAAAAATAATTTACAGTTGTACACACACACACACACACACATATATATATATATATATATATATATATATATACATATATATATATATATATATATATATATATATATATATATATATATATATATATATATATATATACTACCGATACAAGCAACTCCATATGAATTACTGGACACATTGCAGGTGCTGTGAAAAGCACTTTTGGCTACCATCAAAGACTGAAACAATACTAATTTCAAGAACTCTGATCATACCCTGACTTTAGAATGACTCCATTCACATCATTTTATTAGAAATCCCAAAGATTTAAAGAAATTAAAAATTGTACTTTTGGATTTCATTGAATCTAGAGTGTCAGCCACTTTCTCCTTTTTTTCTTGTCCTAACCTCAGCACTCATCTGCAGTAGAACACAAGTGAAAAACTAAGAGACGTAATGCAGAAAAGAAGATTAGTAAAGCAGAAGTTAAAAAATAGAAGCTGAAGTTATGGAGTGCCTGCAAAATGAAGGATTTGGTGTAGAAGGTCTACTACAGGTTACATCACAGCAGGATGGAGTGAGTCCCCAAAGCAGTGAGAAACAGGAATATCAGAAAACATCTGAAGAAGAAATATGGACATGGGAAAGAAAAAGAGATTTAATGTAGTGTAATATTTATGCAAAGTAGTTATGCTGCGGTGGTACAGCGGTAGCATTGTTACCTCACAGCAAGAGGTTCTCCGGTTCGATTCTCAGCTTGGTGTGGGAGTGCCTTCTGTGTGGAGTCTGCATGTCCTCCCTGCGGTTGGGTAGCATTCGAAAGACATGCGTGCGTAAATAGGCGTGCCTTCATTGAAGGTTGGGCATTGAGCTGGCACCTCAGCATTTTGTAAAAATCTACTGCCAATCATTAGTGGACCGGAGTTCTGCTGTGGCGACACCTTACCGGGAAAAAGCCAAAAGACAAACAACAATATTTATGCAAAGTAGAAAGCAAAACTAACAAATGCAAAAAGAGCAGTACCAAAGATATTTGAAGAGAAATACAGACAAAGGAATCTGGATATGGAAAACTTTACAATACAAAAAATAAGACAAAGAGGAAAAGTAGAAAAGGAGATTAGTAATGGAGAAGTTAAAGAAATAGAGACTGAGGTCATGGAGTACCTGCAAAGTGAAGGATTTAGTGTAGAAAATCTAATGCAGAAAGCACCACAACAGGATAGAGTAATGGATATCCAAATTACGGGGAAACCAGTGGAATGAGAAACCATTGGTCAGGTGCTATATGAAGATATTTTGGAACCTTCCACAAAAAGCCAGTATAAATGTTCACTTGAAGTTGGACAGCAAGGGAAGGAACAGGAAACAGTGGAAACTCTGATGCAGTCAATGTTGAGGAGTGATAGGCCAGTGATTTCCCACATGACAGAGCAACGGATGACACAGGATGAAATTGTAGAGAATATGCCACAGGAAGATGCTATAGAACTGTCTATAGAATGCCCACAGGAAATGGAAAACAAGGGATGTGCCCTCAGTTTGGAAGAAAATGAGCTAAGAGAAGAGTTGCTTGATTTAATAGACATAGATAGACATATTAAAATCAATGAAAGAAATGAACTGCAAAAGGTCAATAAAACTGAAAAAGTCAGAAGTTTGATAAAACAAATGAACACAGTAATTAGGAATGTCCATAAGGATCGATGCAATATAACAGAAGAAAACAGGATATATTACTGTGCAGCTGAAGTAATAGTTGATAAAGTTCTACCACAAGAACATAGGGTACTGAGGGAAAGGAAGAGGAGAAATCGAATAACATCATGGAAATATCAAACGGAGAAAACTATAAAGTAATTACGACAAGAAGTGTCACTGTTTGAAGAATATAAAAGAAGGAACAGATCAACAAAAATACTTAGAAAGATAGACATGATAAAAGCAATGCATGGTGGTGCTGCGGTAGCATTGTCGCCTCACAGTAAGACTCTGTCCGGTTCAATTCTCAGCTAGAGCGTCTTCTGCATGGAGACATGCGTGAATGGGCATACCTTCGTTGAAGGTTGTGCGTCAGGCCTGGCAAGCCGGTATGTAAAAATCAACTGCCAATCATTAACGGACCGGAGTTCTGCTGTGGTGACCCCTAACCGGGAAAAAGATGAAAGACAGTATTAGAACAGACTAGGATCTATCATGCACTACCACAAATAACAAACTAAAAATCTCAGCAAAGGTGGAATAACTTAGAAGACACACAGATAAATAAAAAGGAAAAGTACAAAATAAGGAATTTATTGATGACCCCAAAAAGTTTTATAGAGAATTGGGAAACAAGGAAAAAGGAATTGAAAGACTGCCAAAAAAGTAGAAATAAATACATTTTAGAGAAGTATCTTTGAAGATCCTGTGGGACATAACAAAGATGCTAAATGGATAGACGAAGTAACAGAAAGAATAAGAAGTTTAAAGGTACAGGATATGAAGTGGACTGAAGTAACAGCCAGAGAGATTGAAACAAAGTTAAGAAAAGCCTCTGATTGGAAAACCTCAGGCCCAGATGCAGTACCTAACTTTTGGTTAAAAGTATTAACATCTTTGCATGAAGATTTAGCCATGAGTAAGAACCATTTATACACTCACCCCGAACAGACACCAACCTGGCTAACGACAGGAAAAACAATGCTCCTATTTAAGAGTGAACCAGCAAGCTACCCTAAAAATTATAGACCAATAACTTGCCTTCCAATGATGTGTACACTATACATGGGAACTGATGCACACAGAGTCTATAGTCATTTAGAAGAAAACTCAATTATGGCAGTAGAACAAAAGGGCAATAAAAGAAAGTCATGTGGAACAAAGGATCATCTGTTGTTAAATAAAGTCATAGTGGAGAACTGTAAAAAGGGGAAGAATCTAAGTATGGCATGGATTGACTACAAAAACGCATTTGATAGTATCCCACATTTATGGATAAGAGAGTGCTTAAAAATGTATAAGATACACTCTACACTGACCAACTACATTACAGTGACAATGAAACAGTGCCAGACCACTTTACAACTAAGCCATGATAAAGGACAAATTATTATCCTAGGGATAAAAATCCAATGGGGGATATTGCAGGGTGATTCAATGTCTCTGTTGCTATTCTGCCATGCTCATAACCCATTAAGCTGTCTACTTAGCTTAGGCCATGGCTATAATTTGGCTCCTAGAAAACAACAAAGTGTAAAGACTTCTCATCTTCTCTTTCTCGTTGATTTAATACTGTATAACTCATCAGATGAAGAACTAAAGGTACAACTGCAAGTTGTCAAAACTTTTTCAGATGATATAAGAATGCCATTTGGTCTTGATAAATGTGCAAAAGCAACCTTTAAAGCAGGAAAACTGCAGCACCAGGAAAACATCAGTTTGGGACAAGAACGTGATATAAAAGAACTTGAGCAAGAAGGAGTGTATAAATATTTGGGAGTTGATGAAGGATCAACAATAAAACAAGAACAAATGTGAATAAAACTTAGTAAGGAATACTTCTGAAGACTTAAATTAATCCTGAAAACAGTATTGACATCTAGGAACAATTTGCTCTTCTTGTCCTAACTTACAGTTTTGGAGTGACTGACTAGCCCCAACACGTGTTGGATAGATTAGATAGGAAAACAAAAAGGATGCTTCATGCTCACCAAATGGTTTATAAAAATCAGTGCATACCAACATTATATATTCCCTGTTCTGAAGGAGGGAATGGGCCTCATTGAAACTGATTACATGTATAGATCTGCAGTCATGGGACTCCACACATATTCACTGACCTCACAAGACCTAAACATAGTGAAAGTTTTGAAACATGAGGAGAATAAATCTAAGACTACTTTACTGCTTAATCTAGCAGAAGCATATTGGCGTCAAGCTGGAATGGAAATCAAACCAGAAGCAGATAAAAATCAGGCAGCAACTGAATATGCAAAAAAACAAAAGAAATAACATAAGGTGAAGGACCAGATGAGAAGGCAAGAAATGTGAAAAATGCATAAATATAGTTACAAGTATAGAAAACATCTGGAAGAACCTCATGTTCATCAGGAACGAATACAGGAATGGTTAAGGAGAGGCAAATTCAAACCAAGAGATGAATGGTTAATATTGGTGGTCTAAGATAGTGGGCTATGTACACGCTGGCTTACAAAGTGCATTGAACATGTGGGAGAAACAGACAAATGTAGGTTTTGTAAAACTGAATTGGAAACAGTCACACACCTCATTGCTGGTTGTGACATACTAATGACAGAAGGACTGTATACTGAATGGCATAATATGTGACAAGACTGTTGCACTGGGGATTGTGCAAACATTATAGTATTGAAGTGTCCGAAAAACACTGGAAACACCAGCCACAATGCATCATAGAAAATTATGAAGTTTATATCACATTGGATCACTCATTACCAACAGTTCAAAAGATAGATGCTAGAAAACCGGATATAGTGGTCCTGAAAAGAAGATAAAAGTAGCATTGATCATTGAAATCACCACACCCAGTGACTACAGTGTCTTGCGTACAGAGATGCACAAAGTCATAAAATATCAGGATCTGCAGACAGAAATGAGAGCAATGAGGAAGAAAGATACCCAGATAGTAGTAGTAGCAACAGGTCTTATAAAAACATTTTACAATTCTATTTACACATGTAACCCCTACAAATTGCAGAAGGAGTCATTACTGGGCACATTGCGGGTGCTGCGAAGAGCACTTTTGGCTGACATCAAAGATTGAAATAATGCTAATTTCATGAACTTTAATCATACTTTGACTTAGGAATGGGGTCCATTCCTATCATGGTATTAGAAACCCAAAAGTTTTGGAGAAATTAAAAAAAATGAAAAAACTAATTGCAAATTCAGAGGTACTTAGCTAATATGAAAATTAAAAAAAAATCAAATGTAATAAGCAGGAACTCCTATATGCCCATCATCTGTCAGTTACTTATAGAATTGACTCAGTACCAGCAGTGATATTGATTAATGTTACACAATTCTCTCACAGTTCCAGCACTACAGTGCAAGCACCAGTATGCCACACTGTCCATTGTCTCTTGTATCTCAATATATTTTGTTGTTCGCTTCACAACTTGGAAGCCCTCAGGTCCTCTGTGATGCAACCATACATTTCAACACCAAGAAAACATGTTTTTGTTTGATTTTTACAGCAGACTTTCAGAATTAAGGAAGTCATTCAAGTTTTTTTAAGATCACTTGGTATATGTTCAAAGGATCATAGGTGTATATACTATGCTAAAGACCGCTAGGGCCTTTATATGGCTAGCTTTGCAACCTAAATGTGTCCCATGAGTTATTATATCTTAGATATTTACATAATATATATATATATTATCCAAGTGCAACTAACTCTGGGCAACACCACAATCCAAATTGTAGCTTGCTACAGATCCCCCACTATGCCCCATGATTCCCACTCCTCATTTCTTGATACACTGGAAAATATTAGGGTACAACCAAACACCCTAATAATGGGCAATTTCAACTATCCCACCATTAACTGGGAAAACTACTCATGTACCAACGCTTGTGCTCAACGATTTCTGGAATTCATAAATTCCAATGCCTTGGATCAACTTATCCACACCCCCACCAGGGGCAGCAATATCCTAGACCTGGTTATTATCAACATGGGCTCCACACCAGAGGTCAATTCCTCGTTGGTCAGATCCGACCACAAGATAATCACCCTAGACATCCACATCCCTTCCCCACCTCCCATTAGGGAAACCACAGTAAAAAATTTCTCCAAAGCCAATTTCACGCTTCTTAAGACAGAAGTGGCAAACTTCACAACACCCATGCTGACGGACAATAGAGGTATGACTGCTGAATCCTACACAAATGCACTTTATAAGCACTTATAAGCACTTACATGAGTGTATGGATCATGCAATCCCTAACAGAACCAAGATGCTATCCTCCAAAAAAGGAAGCAAATCTGGTGGTCCCCTTCCATCAACAAACTCTACAACAGAAGAAAGAAACTGTTGCAAAAAAAGAGTAAAATCCCATGATTGGAGAAACTCCCTGGCCAGCCTCAGTAAGAAACTGAGATCCCTCATAAAATCATCCAAAGCTAGTTACGAAAACAAAATCGCCACTGACTCTAAAGACAACTACAAAGAATTCTATAGCAATGTCAAGAATCTCAATGGCAACACTCAGATCTGCTCTGAGTTGCAGCACAATGGCACTAAATATACAGAACCAACTGATATTGCCAACATCCTGGCAGATAGGATAAGTGCTAACTTTACCCCCCTGTCATCCCCTAAAGGTCCCATCTCTATATCAGAAGAATGCAAAGTTCCTGTCATCACAGTTGCATAGGTAAAAAACACACTATCTAAAGGCAAGAACACAGCATCCATGGGACCTGACAACATCCCAGGCTGTGTTCTACATGAACTACAGAACGAACTGGCACCCCACCTAAGTACCATGTTCAATCATAGCTTCACCTCAGGCTATGTGCTCACTGAATGGTGCACAGCGATGGTTATCCCACTCCACAAAGGGGGAGCCACCACAGACCCCGGAAACTACCACCCCAATAGCCTAACGAGCCTGGTCTGCAAGGCTATGGAACATATCATCATGGAACTTATAAACAAATGACATTGGTAATCTCCAAACTCAGGACCCCACCCAGTTCGGGTTTGTAAAAGGTAGATCATGTCTCCTAAACCTGATAGACTTCTTTGAAGCAGTCACCAAAGCCGTAGATGAGGGTAAGGTGGTTCACACAGCCTATCTAGATCTTGCCAAGGCTTTCAACACAATCCCCCACTCTGGAATTATAGATAAACTCACTAAACTAGGTATAAATCCCTATGTCACAAGATGGGTTGCCAACTGGCTCACTGACAGAACCCACACTGTGAAAGTAGCAGACTCCAAATCCAACTTCAGACCAGTGACAAATGGAGTATCACAGGGTCCAATCCTGGGTCCTCTCCTGTTTGGTATCTACTTCTCTGAAGTACAGGCTAACACAGAAGATTTTTGGCTAACAAAGTTCACAGATGACTGCAAACTAGGAGCCATAATCAAAACTTCAAAAGATGTGGACATCCTACAAAAGGGCCTTGCTGAGACAGATGCCTGGTGTCAAAGCCATGGCCTCAAGCTCAATGCCAAAAAGTACATTGTCATTCCTTTTGGTAAAAGCTCTGTACCCATGAACTACCACATAGGCAGTTGTCTACTTAACACCGAAAGTGTGATAAGAGACCTTGAGACACAGGTGGACAGTAGTCTCTCCTTTGATAATCACATCGCCACAGTAGTCAGGAAATCCTTTTACGTGGCACACCTCATCACAAAAGGTTTCTCATCTAGGAAAAAAGAGGTCATTGTTCCCCTCTACTCGTCACTCATTAGACCCATTATAGAGTACAATGCCTCTTTTGGTATGTACCTCACAAGACATCTACAACAACTGGAACGGCCACAGAAATACCTCACAAAGAGGATTACTGGCCTCAAACAGATGCCTTACGCAGACCGTCTCAAAAAACTGAAGATTTACTCCGTTGCATATCACCTACTCAGAGGCAATCTTTGCCTAACACACAAAGCTATGTCAAACCCAGAGCTTTTAGACATGCTCCACTTTAAGAAATCCCAAGCCCTACGAGCTACATGCTCTAGGGACCTAAACCTTGTCACCACAATAAACAGAACATGCTGGAGGGATAGATTCCTGTCCCAGAGACTTCCCATACTCGGGAACAAATTACCTATTTATATCAAACAAAGCTCCTCATTAGCACTCTTCAAGAAAAATCTTGATGATTGGATGGGAGATAGGAAATTCACCCCGGGGATCACTTCTGTGACTCTGCTCGACAGTGGCACAGGAAAATAATTTTCTTGGGTGGCGAAAGCCAAGGTACCTCTTGGCTAGGCCTATATAGGCCCTAGGGCCAATCGCCTAGTACTTTACTGACTTCCTCTATCCATCAGAGAAATGGATGCTAGACCGGGGTGAATTTCTGATTTCCCATCCACTGGTCTAGGTTACACTTGAATATGGTTAGGGATGGATTTTGTTTCACACAGATGAGAAGCCTAATGCAGAGAATGGATATTCTTTGAGATATTCATATCTGTCTCTCCAACATGTTATATTTATGTTGCAAGCAAAATGTACGTCCTTAGATCTAGTAGTTCTGATGTTGTTTATTTTGGAAATAAACAAAAAATCCATCAGACCAAGTACAGAGATAGGGATCTGAGTCGATCTGGATAGGACACTGTGTTTACAACCTGTATTCTTTTTAGGATACTTTGTAGACATTTCAGTTGCTGCATGTGTCTGGTCAGGTACATACTGGAGGGGGTATTATACTAAATGAAGGCTCTGATGAGGGCCAAATATGGTGACATGACTTCCCTGAACCTACAGTGGATAAAAAAGTGTACAGACCCCTGTTAAAATGCCAGGTTTTTGTAATATATAAAAAATGAGACCATAATAAATCATTTCAAAATTTTTCCCACATTTAATTTCACCTATAACCTGTACAATTCAATTGAAAAACAAACAAATCTGTTAGGGGAAAAATATAAAAAATAAAAAATGTATAATACGCTGGTTGCATAAGTGTACACACCCTTAAACTAATACTTTGTTGAAGCACCTTTTGATTTAAAACATTCAGTCTTCTTGTGTACACACCTGCCATCAATTAAAGAGACTTTGATTAACCCCAAATAAAGTTCAGCTGTCCTAGTAGGATTTTCCTGACATTTACTCAGTTGCCTGCTACAGCAAAAGCCATGGTTCACAGAGAGTTTACAAAACACCAGAGGGATCACATTGTTGAAAGGTATCAGTCAGGAGAAGGTTACAAAAAATTTCCACAGCATTGGTTATACCATGAAACACAATGAAGACAGTCATCAAAAAGAGGAGAAAATATGGGACAGCAGTGGCGTGCAAAGAACTGGACATCCCTCCAAAATTGATGAAAAAACAAGATGAACACTGGTCAGGGAGGCTGCCAATAGACCTATAGCAACACTGAAGGAGCTGCAGGAATTTCTGGCAAGTACTGGTTGTGCACTACATGTGACAACAATCTCCAATATTCTCTGTATGTCTGGACTATGGGGTAGGGTTGCAAGACGGAAGCCTTTTCTTACACAGAAAAACAACCAGACTCAGCTAAAATTTGCAAAACAATACATCAAGTCTTCCAAAAGCATGTGAGAAAATGTGTTGTGGTCTGATAAGACCAAGCTTGAACTTTTTGGCCACAATTCCAAATGGAACGTTTGATGCAAAAACAACACTTCACATCACCAAAAGAACACCATCCCCATAGTGAAGCATGGTGGTGGCAGTATCATGCTTTGGGATGCTTTTCTTCAGCTGGAAATGGGGCTTTAGTCAAGGTGGAGGGAATTATGAACAGTTCCAAATGCTAGTCACTTTTGGCCCAAAACCTTCAGGTGTCTGCTAGAAAGCTAAAGATGAAGAGGAATCTCACCTTTCAACATGACAATGATCCCAAGCATACATCCAAATCAGCAAAAGAATTTCTTCACCAGAAGAAAATTAAAGTTTTGGAATGGTCCAGCCAGAGCGCAGACTTAAATCCAATTGAAATATGTGGGGTGACCTGAAGAGGGCTGTGCACAAGAGATGCCCTTGCAATCTGACAGATTTGGAGCACTTTTGCAAGTCAAGATGTGCCATGCTGATAGACTCCTACCCAAGAAGAGTGAATGCTGTAATTAAATCAAAAGGTACTTCAACAAAGTATTAGTTTAAGGGTGTGCACACTTATGCAACCAGTGTATTGTACTTTTTTATTTTTTATATTTTTCCCCTAACAGGTTTGTTTGTTTTTCAATTAAATTGTACAGGTTACAGGTCACATTAAAGGTGGGAAAAGTTTTGAAATGATTTATTGTGGACTCATTTTTTTATATCACAAAAACCTGGCATTTTAACAGGGGTGTGTACACTTTTTATATCCACTGTAAATACCATGCCCTAGCACAGAGCCAGCCTTTAGTCAAATGGTGCCCTAGGCAAAAGGTCTCCACAGCACCCGCCCCAACACCACCTGGTGCCCTCATCCTGATCTACTTATACCATCCAGATTACTGGAAAGGCACCTCTACTAGAGCGGCTGCCTAGTTGGCCTATGCCTAAGGCTTGCTATGCCCTTACATATAAGTAGAGGTACGTAGAATGATCTCCTTACTATCTTTGACACATGTTGCCCGGAGACCAGGTTACTGTCTACATGTGTTCCCTAATTTCTGAGTACTGGGTCAACTCTTAAAGGTGTTTTTATCAGTAGCATAGTTTCCTGGGGTGGCTGACTTCCCAAGTGATATGATTATTATTATTATTATTGTTGTTATAATTCTTATTATTATTATTATTATTGTTATTATTATGTATTTCTTGGCAACCAGATATTTGTCTTTCTTAGACCCTCTTGTAAGATGTTTGTGTCTTAGGGGGATTCTATGACTGCTCTCAGTTTTCAATAATCTGTGAATTCAGTCAGCCAGAGGCCTTTGACATTGGCCTTGACTTCTGAAATGGTAGTTTGCTTTGGAGTAGCTCCTAACTGTTCAGGATTTGCTGGAGTTACTGAATCAATGTTGATTGTGAAGGAGTTTTTGGTCAGATCTTACGAGGGAGGGCATGGCATGGGGTGTGCAGTGTTTCCCATCGTTTTGAGTATGAGGTCTAGTATGTTTGAACATCTTGTGGGTGGTTGCACTAACTGGTGAAGGGTGTTAATGTTTACAAAGTCCTGGAATCTCTGTTCCTGCAAATTTAAGGCCAGATGGGATTTCCAGCCTGTGAATGGGTAATTAAGGTCCCCCATGAGTAAGGTGATAGGTTGGATGGTTAGTGTTTTCAGTAGGTCTAAGTTTAACCTATGAGTTTTGTTGGCCATAGAGGGTGCGCTATAGCTTGCTAGGATATGGTACAGTATTTTGTCTCTGAAGCATAAAGAAATCTCAGTGTGTCACCCTGTCTAACTCATTGACACCTATGTGGTGTGGAAAACAACACTTTGAGGAACCTAGATACTTCATTAAATTTTAGTGCATGTTCTGAAAAATCAACTTAAAAAGCACAAGATAAATAAATGTAAATATTTTGTGAACAATAAAAGCTATTAAAACTGTACAAATAACAATGTTATCAGTGAGAAGTATTCTTTACATTAATAATTTCCATGGCATGAATAGTCTTTCCAAAAATACTATTTCGGCAATAATCAATAACTGTATGTGGTCTTACATACAGGTGGTGTGGTTTGATCTGGATTTACCCACTGGTGATGTAGCTTGACCAGGAGGTCAAAGCTCTCATGGAAATTTGTGTGTAGTCATAAGTGAGCACTTAACATGTCAGCATTTTTGAGTGCATGTTGGTTGCATACAATCAAACAGAAATGAGCTCTGAGTGATCTTGTCTGTTTATTATATATTTATTTTTTGTGTCTGCTTTCTGTTTCTTCTCATACAGAGGTATGGCACCCAAGAAGAAATCTGTACCCTGTTAGCCACCATATAGTGATGCAGAAAATGAGGTTATTATCCAGGCCTTACATCGTCATGAGGCTTTTCTGTTAGGGAGAGGTAGAGTTGACCAATCTGCCCGAGACAGGATATGGCAGCAGGTGGTCAATGACATTAATACTGTTGGAGACCATGGGAGATCCTATTCCAAGATAACACACTAGACAACTGACATGATAAACTCTACCCACCACAGGGCTGTTGTAATTGCCCAGGAACAATTGGCTACAGGGGATGCTCTTCCTTCTGAACCACCACTAACTGAAACTGAGGAAGTCCTGTCCAATACCACAGATCAAGAGAACTCATCAGACGGTTCCACCAGAATCCTTGACATTGGTGCAGACGTGGATGACAGACCAAGAGTCTCACAAGAATAACTTCCAGGTATGCAAGAAGCAAGTGCCATTGTTATATCTTTATATGCATATATGTAAAATGTCTTTTAAATATATATATATATATAGAGAGAGAGAGAGAGAGAAAGTGATAACTGTACAGTCATACAGAAAGGGTGGAGTTTGCTTTGGTTTTGGGAGAGACAGTCAACTGCTCACAGACCTTTTTTTGTGATAACCTTTTTAACCTTTTTAATCTGCACTTGTGAAGGAGACTATTCTCTTTTTCTTGTTTCATTTTAATTGTGATACTTTGCAGACTTCTTTCCTTTCCCCTCATCTCATACACTTCTGAGTTTGCAGGCTCCCAGCCCACCTGCACATGGTAAGCACACATTTGTTTATTGTTAATACTGTATATAAGGTAAAGTCAGGTTTTTATGACAGTAAAGTTTTTGTAGCTTTAGCATATGTTAAGAAGTTTAACATGCCTTTATTATGAGGAAAATATGTTATCAATTTTATTCCCCATTTTTCTGTTTGTTGTGTTTATTGCTTCTTATCATTGGTGATCCTGAGAGCTGCAATGTAGAACTGCTACTCCCTGATGTTATAGTATTGGTAGCCTCTAATGATAATGGTGATGATGAACAAGCACAGTCTCTGGGTGTAGAGGTCTCAGCCTGACACTGAGGTTGTGACTCCCACATCAACTGCCCATGTTTCAGACACAGTCAATATACCTGCACATACCCTGATATAGGAAAGACTGAGGTTGATACAGTTGACTGGACTAGTGTGGTTACTCTGGTTGTACAGCCAGTTGCCTTTCATGTTAGCCATCATGAGGGTGTGGTGCCAGACAGGAGGGTTGGTAGGGGTGCTCATAGGAGGCCTGCTGCCCACTCTCCTACTGAAGCGGGTGCGTCATTTGGTGCTACCAGACATGTGTAAGGCATACGCTTCTTCCAGTACAGCTTTGGAAGAAATCATATGACTGCTAAATGTTGTGCATTCTGATGTGACTCCCTGAACCATGTGGGCAACTGCTTCAACAGCATGAACAACACACTGGATCAGTCAGTGTCTGTGATGGAACATCTGTTAGGGTAGAGACTGCAACCACATGGCCGGAGAGCCTCTAAATCTTCTGGTGTTAACATACATGGCTGTGCAAGATGCCACTCCCACAGTGACACTACATCCACTGATCCACCATTGATAATAATGTCCACACCCAGATGTGTTAGGCCATGGGTCATGGTTATGGACCTAGTCCTGATGACAGGTCATCTAGCAGACATTTCTCACAATCTGATAGCACCTTTACTTCTAGCTAGGACCATGAAAGTAGCAGTGCAGTTCATGGCAGAAGTGGTTCTTGTGATCGGGGTGATGACACTGAACTGAGTACTCTATCATGCACATGTCACACCTGTCCAAGACGCCAGGATGTAGTACTAGCACAGTGCTTGACTGTGTTCATGACGACACTCACACATTGAAAAAAAACTTCAGTTGTGAATACCACTGTACCATTGAGTACTATACCTCTGTTATTAGTGGCCTTGATACTCTGAGAGATACATGTGTTTCTTAATTGCACAAACTTCTTTGGTTTCAGCCTTGCCCTCACACCTCCCCTGACAACACCCCCACCATGTGAAAATGATGATTTCTGTACCCTGCCTTTGCACGTCTTTGTGACTTAGGGTTGCAGGTAAGCCTGATGCACACAGTGAATAGCTGATGCCTGCTTATTCACAAGACTGGATTATTTAGCAATGTCTCCAGTACAGTGAGACATAACTAGACATTGAAAACTAATTTTCATGTCTCCTACCAGTGCATATTATACCATACTTTTTAATAGAATGTTAGTCTCTAAGCTATAAAAATAAGAACAGAAATATGAAAATATGAATAATATGCAAAAGCAGTGATTAATTTCTCTACTACAGAACATCATAGATTAACACTCTTAGGGTCATTTTGTTAGCAAGTACTTCTTCTTTCTAATACTGCCTATTATTAGTGGGTCTATATTAGAACACCGAACATTCAAAATCTCAAGTGTTCTAATATCGAACCCTATGAATCGAAAATTGAAAACATCGAAAATACAGAACAGCGATTTTTTTCCTAGGGAAAAAAATTTGTTGTTCCAAAACACATACACACAACACAAGCACACCAAACAAACAGCAATCCACACACATACACCTCAACTGTTACACCTAACCCTACACTAAACTATACATACACCACTAACTATCCACTTACCTTAACCCAAACCCTAACCCTAAGGTCTGTCACTAGCGCACAGTCACCTCACCCGCGCTCTAACCCTAACACACCTACCCTTTCCTAACCCTCACATCCACACAATCGCACACGTCCACACAATCGCACACTTACTTACCTGACCCGAGCCCTGACCCTAACTCACCTAACCCGCCCTAACCCTCACATCCACACAATCGCACACTTGAAACTGACCCTTAACTTTCCACCACCGTGCTGAAAATACCGAAGCAACAGAAATGGACAACCAAATTCTTTCCCTAGGAAAAAAATAGTTTTTCTGTTTCTTCGATATTTTCAACGTTCGCTGAAAACAGGTCGATATTAGAACATTCAAAATTTTGAACATTCAATGTTCGAATAAAGATCCCTATTAGTAGATATGTTACTTAGTTAAAGAAGCCAGATCCAAAAAGGTCTGGATGCCATAAGGTGCTATGGGTGTTAACTGGAAGTTTACAAAAAAAGGCATTATAGCCTTGAATGATTTAAGCAACCTAAATGTATGCATGTTATTGATATAGATTGATGCATCTCTCCCTTTAGTCCCTGTCTGTCCAGCTACTAGCATAAATGTGTGGAAGGCACTGAAGCCTTGCACTGCTGGGATACTCTCTGTGAGTTTAAACCATGTCTTGGTAACTGCACAGACCTCTATATTCTCAAGGGTGAAGTGAGCTTGGATTTAGGCTCCTGGCATTGAGCAGTAACACCTTGACATCCCCTTGAGTTGGTTTTGCTGATTGACAGGTTTGTCAATTTGGTATTGCCTAAAAAAAGGTGCTACGGGGGAGAATAACATTTTAGCCAGCCGTCGAAAGCCTAGAGAAGAAAGGTTCAGTCAATCACTGGCAAAACAAAACAATGTGGTTGGTTAACCATATCCTTCCATGCTAACAAATAGTGTATCCCCATAAAAATGACACCAGAAACTAAGCCAGTTGTTAAAGTCAATCCTCTTCTGTACACCTTGTGGCATCATCCTTGGTGATGCCAGCCTGAGACACATAGCGAGAGAGAACTATAATCTCTCTCTTCATACAGTCCAGGGAGATACATCTCAGGTCATTTACACCTACATAGACTATAATTGAATCATACTGGTAGCTGCAATGCAGTGACTTGGCAGCATATATAATTTGGCAGACCCCAGCTCCAAATAGTCAGCAAACCATTATCTTCCCCCTGTGACTAGAATATTGGGAAGTGTGATTTCTTGTCTTATGGGCTTTGTATTTAGGGTTCCACTGAGTGTGACTGTATGTGTAATGTTAGGTGTTGCTTTTGTTGAGTGCTTTTGGCTTTGCTGAGGACAGTCTTTGCAGATGGAGAGTCTGGATATCTTTAGAGTTGAAGAAGATTACATTTAAGTGCCTCAGTGTATGTCGGTCTATGTCTGGTGGGTGTGATGTACCTGGTTTTGACCACCTGTTATGTGCTTGTATGAGAGAGCTTAGCCACCAGTGACATTGATGCATGCTCTCTCTGTTACCTTAAGAATTCAGTGGTTGTCACTTGTCAATAAACATGAAGCATTTTCTAAACTGTCTCTTAAGATTCCCATATCCGCCAAGCTGACTGCAGAAATGTTAGGAAATTACATATCCATGTTGTCCGAACCTTTAATTGGTGAGCTACAAGGGTGTGACATGTAGCGCACTGGGGAGGGGGTTAAAAGAATGCTACTAAGGGAGCTTTTTGGGTTTGGAGGCAGAGTAGGTTAAATAAAAATATAGTTTAATGGCATTGCTACTTGACATGCATATTAGCTGCTCTAAGCTTCGCAGAGCTCAAGATACATGCTCTGTGCTTACTGCTTTACAGGGTACAGCTTTATGGGCAGTTCTGTTGGGGAGATTTGCTTTCTAGATGTTTGTGTTTGCACAGGGCACTGCTAACACTGTCTGCCACTGCGTAATGAGCAGTTCTGAGCAAATGCATCAAATTTATACAGACACTGAAAATTAGTAAACTGACTACTGAGCCCTCCAATAAAGTGACTGCAGTCAGAGCCCTTCAATGTTTTTCCCAACTCAGATAAAACAGACAATCACCTATTGCTACTAGATGAAAAATTCCAATTCTTCATAATGTAAACACACACAAAGAATGAGTGAAAACAAAGGCAGGAGAGTAGACCTATGCAGAAGGGCATTGAACATAAGCAAAAATTCAATCCATTAGGCAAAAATTCACCTTAAGCCCACGAAAGTCCATAAAAATTCAATGAAACATTTATTTGGTGTACAGAGCAGGTAAGCATTTTCACCAACAGGCTTTTTCAAACCATTAACAAAAATCACAGATATCACTATTCCTTATATAGTTCATCAATTAAATATGCAAATAATTGATGACATCATTACATACAATAAAATCTAAAAGGAAAAGCTGATATACGAAGAAATGTATGCAACATATCTTCCATGTTATATCAAAATGCAATAATACTAAAAATACACTTAAATAAAATAAATAATTAAAATACATATTATTTCACAACTAATTTCCTTTTCCTTAAAACAGGCTTAATAGAGATTTTATCATTCAAGCCTGGGTTAATATGTGCCCTAAGCTTGATGATCCATCTCATTTCAGTCCTTTCAGTATAATTTCTAACATCTCCTCCTCTCATATTAGTTGTATTAACATGGAGAACCATAAACTTGAAAATATGTGAATTATCCATTTCATTAACATGTTTAGATAATACATTAATACTAGATTTAATGCGTATTTGATATAAGTGTTCTCTAATTCTATCCCTGAGCCTTCTGTCAGTTTTACCTACATAGAAGGCAGGGCAGGACATACACTGAGCAAGATATACTACATGTTATGTATTACAATTAGCTTTCACAATAATTATAAAGCATTGGGAGGTAACTGGATGAACAAACATAGTATTTTCAAGTATAAAATCACAAAAATTGCAATTATTACATGGAGATGTACATTTGGATACAAAATCAAAGTTGTGAGAATAAGGGATCTTGGGGTAACACAAAAGTCTATGTAAGTTCTTCGTATTCCTAAATAAAAAAGGAGGTTGTCACTGACTACCTCTCTGATACATGGGTCAACAGTCAAGACACCCCCAATGTCTCTGAATAATCTCTTTAACATTCCCAACATCATGCATAAAAAATAAAGAGAATTTTTGAGCAGAAGTATTAATATTAGTAGTAGATTTTAATTCTTGTCTAGTTTGATAAATATTAATACCCATATCTGAAAAATATGGGCAGGCTACATCAGACCTATTATGTTCAACTGCTTCAGTCCCTTCAAATATTTCATCAGGTCTATATGACCTAGCTAGCAATCTCTCTTTCAAATCAATCAATTCTTTTTCATAACCCTCATGAGTGGGGTTGAGCCTAGAGGCTCTAATCGCCTGTCCCTTAATAATGTTTCTAAAAACATACCTGGGGTGCATATTCCCCTTATATAACAATGTATTTTTATAACAAGTTTTCCTGTGTATGCCAGTATTTAATTTGCCACTACTCAACCTTTCAATAAAAACATCCAGGAAGGTAATCCTGGATGTTGATTCTGTCATGGTGAACTTTAAATAATGTGTGAGAGAATTCACCTCTTCAAAGAAAGAATATAAATCTCTGTTACTACCTGTCCATAGAAAAAAGGTATCTTCCACAAAACATTTATAGAAAATGATGTATCTCTGAAACCTAGGTAGGACAAATAGATTCTCCCTTTGCCAGTGAGACATAACTAAGTTGGCGTAGCTATTGGCACAGGATGTGCCCATAGCCACGCCATCTTTCTGGATATACAAATTCTCAAGGAAGAAAAAGAGGTTATTCTCCAACACAATTTCTAACAATGGACATACTAAGTCCACTTTTACAGGACTAAGATCAGTTTGTTGTGTATGGTAATTGCGGATGCATTTAACACCTTCCTGGTTCAGAATCACTGTAAAAAGGGATTTAACATCTAGAGTTACTAGAATAAAGGGGGCATCATCATTAACTGTTTCCATCCTTACATACAAATCTAGTAAAAACTGTTTTGTGTCTCTTAGAATGACAGAATTCATATGTACTATAGCCTTAACATCTTCTCAATATATAATGATATTGGTTCATTAACCCACCCTCTACCTGCCACTATGGGTCACATGGGAGGGTGGAGAGGGTCCTTATGGACTTTGGTCAGGCCCTGGATGATAGGTATTAGTGAATTATCAACTCTAAAAAACGTATATAGCTCTGGACTAATCACATGGCTCTTGACTAAATCATCTAAGGCATCATAAAGCCTTAGAACACATGCTTGAACAACATCAATATGTATAATTGAATAAAATCTGTTTTCTGCAAGCATTTCAGTCATTAGCTGATTATATTCATACATATCCATCACTATAACAGGGCCATCCTTACCTGCTGGTCTAATAATGATGTTATGGTCATTTCTGAGTCTTTGTAAGGCAAACTTATGTCTATGTCCTAAGTTACCTTTTCTCTTAACATTGTCATAATTATGGCTTAAATTATAAACATCATTTTCCACTAATTTATTAAAAGCATCCAATAAAGGATGGTAATTGGGAGTATATAGACTAGGTTTGGAAAATTGCGGAACACGTGAAGCAATGTTACTGTTCCCAAATTGCAGTTTCAGCTTCACATTCCTTATAAATAACTTGGTATCTATAATGGTATCTGATATGTCACTATTGACTGTCGGTATAAATGATAGACCCATATTCAAGAGTTCCAATTCATCCCTATCTAAGGGTCTGTGTGAAATATTCCAGACTATTGTAGTGTTGTCCGTTCCCACATTCTCTTCAGAGTTGGGCCTATTTGTTCTCCCCCAGTTGCTTTCTGTTTTTGTCTGCCCCTGCTCATTGATTGACTTCTTCCCCTTCCTCGAACATCGATTATCGGGAAAGGGGGAAGATGAGTCGATTCTCGAGCAATATTAGATGTAGTTGTCTTCCTCCTAACCACAAGTTCAGGTATATTTATATCACTATTCATAGATGTAGATGGAGCAACAGCAGTGTTGTTAGTGCCTAATTCATTTGTTGTATCGTTGTTATCAATGGTATTATCAATATTTCTGTCAACATCACTATGGCTATTACTAATGTATTAGACATTCGTGTTTTACCACACACCTTCACAGTGGCATTAATAGCAGCATTGTCTTTAAAATCAGTATTGCCATTTGCATTAGTCACCACACCTAATGTAGAGGAATTAACATTATTAGAATTAGACACAGTCATATTACATATTATAGAGGAATTAACATTCTCAAAATTAGAAGCAGTCCTCCTAGTGTATCTGCCTCGTCCTTCTGTTTGACTCTATATTCTACTGTCATTTCTCGGCCAAGTAAAGACATGGCCTCATGAAAAGTCACAAATATCTCTCTGTAATTTATGCTTTTCTGCTCCAAAAGTCTTTTCTCAAAAAGAAAGACATTGTTAAGTAAGCGTTCCATTAAGCGGTCAACTTCGGCACTAGGAAAAATTGTAATTAACTGAACTTGTTGTTCCTTTATTTTAACTTTAAGACTATTCTCCTCGGGTAGAAAAAAATCATTCAACAGTAACATATAATTGAGGCTCACCTCAATGTTTAGTTGTTGCCAGCGGGAGAGCCACTCGGGATAGACTATATCAGTAGTTGACATCTTTAGTATCCTAAGTCCTCTCGGTAAAGGATTACCTTCCTGTATGTTTTTATTGAAAGGTTGAGTAGTGGCAAATTAAATACTGGCATCCACAGGAAAACTTGTTATAAAAATACATTGTTATATAGTGGGAGTATGCAGCCCAGGTATGTTTATAGAAACATTATTAAGGGACAGGCAATTAGAGCCTCTAGGCTCAACCCCACTCAAGAGGGTTATGAAAAGGAATTGATGGATTTGAAAGAGACGTTGCTAGCTAGGTCATATAGACCTGAAAAAATATTTGAAGGGACTGAAGCGGTTGAACATAATAGGTCCAATGTAGCCTGCCCATATTTTTCAGATATGGGTATTAATATTTATCAAACTAGACAAGAATTAACATCTACTGCTAATATTAATACTTCTGTTCAAAAATTCTCTTTATTCTTTACGCATGATGTTGGGAATGTTAAAGAGATTATTCTGAGACATTGGGGGGATCTTGATTGTTGACCCATGTATCAGAGAGGTAGTCGGTGACAACACCCTCTTTTTATTTAGGAATAAGAAGAACTTACATAGACTTTTGTGTTACCCCAAGATCCCTTATTCTCACAGCTTTGATTTTGTATTTAAATGTACATCTCCATGTAATAATTGCAATTTGTGTGACTTTATACTTGAAAATACTATGTTTGTTCATCCAGTTACCTCCCAATGCTTTATAATTGGTGTGAAAGCTAATTGGAATACAGAACATATAGTATATCTTGCTCAGTGTATGTCCTGCCCTGCCTTCTATGTCGGTAAAACTGACAGAAGGCTCAGGGATAGAATTAGAGAACACTTATATCAAATACGCATTAAATCTAGTATTAATGCATTATCTAAACATGTTAATGAAATGGATAATTTACATATTTTCAAGTTTATGGTTCTCCATGTTAATACACCTAATACGAGAGGAGGAGATGTTAGAAATTATTCTGAAAGGACTGAAATGAGATGGATCATCAAGCTTAGAGCACATATTAACCCAGGCTTGAATGATAAAAATCTCTATTAAGCCTGTTATAAAGAATAGGAAAGTAGTTGTGAGATAATATGTATTTTAATTATTTATTTTATTTAAGTGTATTTTTAGTATTATTGTATTTTGATATAACATGGAAGATATGTTGCATACATTTCTTCATATATCAGCTTTTCCTTTTAGATTTTATTGTATGTAATGATGTCATCAATTATTTGCATATTTAATTGATGAACTATATAAGGAATAGTGTTATTTGTGATTTTTGTTAATAGTTTGAAAAAGCCTGTTGGAAAAAGCGCTTACCTGCTGTGTACACCAAATAAATGTTTAATTGAATTTTTATGGACATTCGTGGACTTGAGGTGAATTTTTGCCTAATGGATTGAATTTTTGCTTATGTGCAATGCCCTTCTGCATAGGTCTGCTCTCCTGCCTTTGTTTTTACTTTTTCAAGATTAATCACGGAGACTGGTTTGGGAGCATTTACTTATTGGTGGTTTCTGTTGCTTATTGTCTTCCATATATTTACATTTTTACTTTACTGTTACCACCAAAAGACTATGGGAGAACTATCTGATAACCTTGTGGAATTGCTGTATGACCCAGTCAATTGTACAACTGAAAATCTGAGTCAAAACAGATTTTTGAATTGTTTGTCAGGCAATGATAATCCGCTGTTGACGTATGAAGTTTCGGTAACAGGAAATGAGGTAACTTCCAATGCCTTTGATCCAACTGCACTTACAGAAGTGTTTGACCAGCTTGAGATGGATTTCATGAAACTGAAATGCTTACAGACGCAATGATACTACTTCGAAGCTTGCATACAAAAAAGGATTGTACAGAGAGGACTTAGGGTACTAAAGATGCCAACTACTGGTACCGTCTATCCCGAGTTGCTCTACCGCTGGCAACAACTAAACATTGAGGTGAGCCTCACTTATATGTTACTGTTGAATGATTTTTTTTCTACCCGAGGAGAATAGTCTTAAAGTTAAAATAAAGGAACAACAAGTTCAGTTAATTACAATTTTTCCTAGTGCCGAAGTTGACCGCTTAATGGAACGCTTACTTGACAATGTCTTTCTTTCTGAGAAAAGCCTTTTGGAGCAGAAAAGGATAAATTACAGAGAGATATTTGTGACATTTCACGAGGCCATGTCTTTACTTGGCCGAGAAATGACAGTAGCATACAGAGTCAAACAGAAGGACGAGGCAGATACACTAGGAGGACTGCTTCTAATTCTGAAAATGTTAATTCCTCTGTAATATGTAATATGACTGTGTTTAATTCTAATAATGTTAATTCCTCTACATTAGGTGAGGTGACTAATGCAAATGGCAATGCTGATTTTAATGACAATGCTGCTATTAATGCCACAGTGAAGGTGTGTGGTAAAACATGAATGTCTAATGCCATTAGTAATAGCCATAGTGATATTGACAGAAATATTGATAATACCATTGATAACAACGATACAACAAATTAATTAGGCACTAACAACACTGCTGTTGCTTCATCTACATCTATGAATAGTGATATAAATATACCTGAACTTGTGGTTAGGAGGAAGACAAGTACATCTAGTATTGCTCGAAAATTGACTCATCTTCCCCCTTTACCGATAATCAATATTCGAGGAAGGGGAAGAAGTCGATCAATGAGCAGGGGCAGACAAAAACAAAAAGCAACCGAGGGAGAACAAATAGGCCCAACTCTGAAGAGAATGTGGGAATGGACAACACTACAATAGTCTGGAATATTTCACACATACCCTTAGATAGGGATGAATTGGAACTATTGAATATGGGTCTATCATTTATACCGACAGTCAATAGTGACATATCAGATACCATTATAGATATCAAGTTATTTATAAGGAATGTGAAGCTGAAACTGCAATTTGGGAACAATAACATTGCTTCTCGTGTTTCGCAGTTTTCCAAACCTAGTCTATATACTCCCAGTTATCATCCTTTATTGGATGCTTTTAATAAATTAGTGGAAAATTATGTTTATAATTTAAACCATAATTATGACAATGTTAAGAGAAAAGGTAACTTAACACATAGACTTAAGTTAGCCTTACAAAGACTCAGAAATGACCATAACATCATTATTAGACCAGCAGATAAGGGTGGCCCTGTTATAGTGATGGACATGTATGAATATAATCAGCTATTGACTGAAATGCTTGCAGAAAACAGATTTTATTCAATTATACATATTGATGTTGTTCAAGCATGTGTTCTAAGGCTGTATGATACCTTAGATGATTTAGTCAAGAGCCATGTGATTAGTCCAGAGCTATATAAGTTGTTTAGAGTTGATAATTCACTAATACCTATCATCCAGGGCCTGCCCAGAGTCCATAAGGACCCTCTTCACCCTCCCATGGGACCCATAGTGGCAGGTAGAGGGTGAGTTACTGAACCAATATCATTATATATTGAGAAGATGTTAAGGCCTATAGTACATATGAATTCTGTCATTCTAAGAAACACAAAACAGTTTTTACTAGATTTGTATGTACGGATGGAAACAGTTAGTGATGATGCCCCCTTTATTCTAGTAACTCTAGATGTTAAATCCCTTTTTACAGTGATTCTGAACCAGGAAGGTGTTGAATGCATCCACAATTACCATACACAACAAACTGATCTTAGTCCTGTAAAAGTGGACATAGTATGTCTATTGTTAGAAATTGTGTTGGAGAATAACCTCTTTTTGTTCCATGAGAATTTGTATATCCAGAAAGATGGCGTGGCTATGGGCACATCTTGTGCCAATAGCTACTCCAACTTAGTTATGGCTCACTGGGAAAGGGAGAATCTACTTGTCCTACCTAGGTTTCAGAGATATGTCATTTTCTATAAACATTTTGTGGATGATATATTTTTCTATGGACAAGTAGTAACAGAGATTTATATTCTTTCTTTGAAGAGGTGAATTTTCTCACACATTATTTAAAGTTCACCATGACAGAATCAACATCCAGGATTACCTTCCTGGATGTTTTTATTGAAAGGTTGAGTAGTGGCAAATTAAATACCGGCGTCACCAGGAAAATTTGTTATAAAAATACATTGTTATATAGGGGGAGTATGCACCCCAGGTATATTTTTACAAACATTATTAAGGGACAGGCAATTAGAGCATCGAGGCTCAACCCCACTCAAGAGGGTTATGAAAAGGAATTGATTGATTTGAAAGAGAGATTGCTAGCTAGGTCATATAGACCTGATGAAATATTTGAAGGGACAGAAGTGGTTGAACATAATAGGTCTGATGTAGTCTGCCCATATTTTTCAGATATGGGTATTAATATTTATCAAACTAGACAAGAATTAACATCTACTGCAAATATTAATACTTCTCTTCAAACATTCTCTTTATTTTTTATGCATGATGTTGGGAATATTAAAGAGATTATTCAGAGACATTGGGGGTTCTTGACTGTTGACCCATGTATCAGAGAGGTAGTCGGTGACAACCCCCTCTTTTTATTTAGGAATAAGAAGAACTTAAATAGACTTTTGTGTTACCCCAAGAGCACTTATTCTCACAGCTTTGATTTTGTATCCAAATGTACGTCTCCATGTAATAATTGCAATTTTTGTGATTTTTATGCTTGAAAATATTATGTTTGTTCATCCAGTTACCTCCCAATGCTTTATAATTGGTGTGGAAGCTAATTGTAATACAGAACATGTAGTATATCTTATTCAGTGTATATCCTGCCCTGCCTTCTATGTCGGTAAAACTGACAGAAGGCTCAGGGATAGAATTCGAGAACACATATCAAATACGCATTAAATCTAGTATTAATGCATTATCTAAACTTGTTAATGAAATAGATAATTCACATATTTTCAAGTTTATGGTTCTCCATGTTAATACACCTAATATGAGAGGAGGAGATGTTAGAAATTATACTGAAAGTACTGAAATGAGATGGATCATTAAGCTTAGGGCACATATTAACCCATGCTTGAATGATAAAATCTCTATTAAGCCTGTTTTAAAGAATAGGACATTAGTTGTGAGATTATATGTATTTTAATTATTTATTTTATTTAAGTGTACTTTTAGTATTATTGTATTTTGATATAACATGGAAGATATGTTGCATACATTTCTTCATATATCAGCTTTTCCTTTTAGATTTTATTGTATGTAATGATGTAATCAATTATTTTCACATTTAATTGATGAACTATATAAGGAATAGTGTTATTTATGATTTTTGTTAATGGTTTGAAAAAGCCTGTTGGAGAAAGCGCTTACCTGCTGTGTACACCGAATAAATGTTTCATTGAATTTTTATGGACTTTCGTGGACTTGAGGTGAATTTTTGCCTAATGGATTGAATATTTGCTTATGTGCAATGCCCTTCTGCATAGGTCTGCTCTCCTGCCTTTGTTTTTACTTTTTCAAGATTAGTCATGGAGACTGGTTTGGGAGCGTTTACTTTTTGGTGGTTTTAGTTGCTTATTGTCTTCCACACACAAAAATTGCTGTAAGTGCAATATTACTGCAAGTAAGCTGAACAAGCTAGCTAGACAACTCTGTAGAAGGCAGTTTTAAGGCAAACAAACCAACAGTAGGATCAGTGAGAGAAAAAGTACTTTTTCAGCAAAAATGCAAAAATTAACATTCATAAGGGGCCATTTTTAAACACAACTGATATTCATGCTAAGGATATAGCCTTAGCCTAAAAACTGTACAGAATATGCAAAAAATTCCAAAAGAAGAATTAAGTGCATCTTGGCATGACATATGCAAATGAGAAAGTCCACAGACCTTTGTGGAGAGTCACATGCCTACAACTGATTACTGAGAATTGAGTTCCTCATTACCCAAACTATAGTGCAAGTAGAATTAGGTACTACACACCTAGGATATCACTTGTGCCATTTACCAAGCCTCTTTCCCCTCAATAAAATCTATCCTAAATTCCACTATGATAAAGTGGGTCTATTTCAGAGGCAACATTCTGGAAACATCTACCTCAAGTGTCCCACTGCTTAGTATGTATAATTATTTTTTGGGCAGAAGGGGATAATTTTGCATAAGGGTAGTTTCTCTGGACAAAAATAAATGTACTCTCTCCCTGCAATAGATAGATAGATAGATAGATAGATAGATAGATAGATAGATAGATAGATAGATAGATAGATAATAATTAACCCTAAGAAAACTGATGTCATGGTCTTTGCCTCAGCCAAGAAATTACCTCCTATTCCTCCTATTCTCTTAATTGAGTTTATTGGGAGAAAATGCCTAATGTCACTGAAAGGAGGTACCTAGGCCTAATACTTGACCCTACCCTTTCCTTTACCACTTAAACAGATTTTGTAATGAATAAAGTCCTTGCTCAATTAAAACTACTTTACAAGAACGGTCATCTCCTTTGACCTTCTACTTGCAGAATCATTGCTAAAAATATTTTTAATGCCAACACTTGAATATGGCCTTCCTTTTCTTGTTAAGCATTTTGCTCACAATACTCAAAGAATACAGAGTACTGAAAACAAAATCTACATGTTCATTCTGTTAGCAAATCCTCAGACACATGAATGCAATTTACTAAAAAATTCCAGATTCCTTTCAATGTCTCATAGGGCCACTTCTCTTAAAAATGCTGTAATTTACAAGATGGTAAAATATGGTTTCTGCCCCCTTTAACAGTGAAACTACCTTTACGAGACAACTCTTATGTACTCAGAAGTACACAGGATAACCGTTTCAGTCTAGTACTCCCTCCATTTAAAACTGCTTTATTTGAGAACACCTTCTTTAGAATGACACCTGCTCCCTAAAACCACCTGCCTACTGGCATCAAAAATTTAGAAACCATTAAAAACTTCAAAAATGCACTTCAACATCATCTCTTTACTGAACACACCTGCAGCTACTACCATGACAATGGTTGGGTAATTTGCCACCCCATATCAAGAATGATAGAAACTTTTTTCAGCCTCTCAATGTGGCATCTTATACTCAAACATTTCACATGCATATAGGAGTTTATGTATTATATGTATGACTGCACTGTATTTTATATAAATGCTAGTTTCATTTTATATTTTTTTCTCAGTGCACTCTGACTCGATCTTTTACTGTTAATGTATCTACATTCGGTCTTACTTTGTTCTAAATTTTGCTAGGTACTCATTTTGCATATTTTGTTGATTGAAAAACCACTATGTATTTTCTGCTCTTTGAACTCGGGTCATGGCTGAAAAGGTTCAGTAGACCAGTCCATTTAGCCAATGAACAAATAGTAAATAAATAAATAAATTATTATATTTGTGTCAGTAGCAGTATGTATAGTGTATGATTTCACCAACACACACAGTAGCTTGTTTTTCCCCCACACTAAAGTGCTTTTAGCATAATATATACTTCTTGAACTACTCCAGTGTCCTGTGTTTTCCAATATGCCATTCTTGTCCTTACAGGAGTATATGTCTTGTTGCTATCCACCATGTATAGGGGGATCCTCATAGACAAATGCATCATATAGGTCATGTTTTAAGGCTAGCAGTGTGCCGAAATGGTCACTTTCTGTGTGCAGTACTCTAGTCAAGGATTAGTACCACTACAGTAGTTGGTTGTTTAAAGCACTGTGCATTTTATTTATGACTGAGTGCAGAATGTACAAGCAACCCAACTTGCATTGATTTGCACTATATTCCTGTGGTTGTGTTGTGAAGGTTCATATTATGTCTGTGTATGCCATGTATTCAAAATGTGGTTTATTTTCATTGCAAGTCTTAGAGTTACATTATTGTGCCATGGCATAAATAAATTGTATGCAGTAATGATCATTAAACATGCCATCTTAGGCCACTGCTTTCCTGTCTCATGTTGATTCATAGATGTGCCTGGATAACACATGTGCAGCTACAAAACCACAGAGGGAGAAAGGCCCTATATCCCCTTCCCAAACTTATTAAAATCTTAATGCAGATATTAAGAAAATACCTTCTGCTTCAGCAATGGTGTTGATAAAAAAAAGGAAATCTTACTGAACTCAAAGATTTGTAACTCAATGTACTTTTAGCTACTCTTGCTCTATGGAAGCCTATTTCTTGAGGTCACATTGTTAATGCTTATAGATTTGTTATGATTACTTGGAATGAAGTTCGCCATGATCTCGGTAAATGCGGACCATTACATTATCCTGATATTTGCAGGGTTTTCACTTCAGTAAATGCTAACGTTCATTTTAGCATCATTCAGGACTACAGAACCATTATATGAATAAAGTTCCATATTCTTACCAGGAAGGGCACAATGGCTAATAAAAAGTAAAGAAAAAACTGATACATCAAAATGGGTTCTATAATTTAAAACTTCTCTGCAAGCATTGTATCCTAACCTTGAGGACTGCGGTTGCCATGGCGATATGATGCAACTTTGTATTACTGTCTGAATCTGCAGTAGTGTTTAGATGCAATGAATGAGTTTGACAGAATGTTACAAATGTGCTAGCATTATGCACTGATGTTTTGTCTCTGGCCTTTGGGGCAAAAAAGCAGAATATATCTCTGTATCTCATGTACAGCACAGCTCCCTTATTGGAGCTCTAACTGTAGCAGCCACGTATCTTTTTTAACCCATTCATTAGGTGAAATTGCCTATTTTTAACTTTTCTAGCAATCACTGGAACTTATACTGAGAGATTGTCAAAGCCCTTATAGTTCACCTTGGAACATCCAAAGCAAAAGACAATTAAAAATACATTTTATTTATGCAGCACTGAACACATGCTGATGCTTATTATTATTTTTATTTCTGTTCCCGAGAGCACTTATGGATTCTTCTGGAACACTCAACAGTGTATTGTACTGGTTATTGGCCTAATTTACAGCCAGCAATGCTGACATGTGTTATCTTTAATTTAATCCATATAAGCACTAGATTGCAAATGTGTCTAGATGCCTATATATATAATCAGGCAGAAAAATTTGCAGTAAATTCAATAAAGCTTATATAGTCTATTTACACCATGTCCACAATACACTGCAATGTGCACGTGGTAGCGAACCATTTTGGATTCAGTAAGCGGTGCGCACAGCCATGAAACAAGGTAAACACTGTGGGATGCTAATTACAATGTAAGCAGCTGAATTGTATACTAAACAATCAATCCAAGATGGAGGAGCTATTCAACAAGCTATAAAGCCACTGTGTAGACTCAGTGATGTTTTTCCCTGCAAATTTCAAAACTTATTCGAATACAGCCACAGAAACTAGGCTACATGGAAATAATGTTAGGGGCTGCTGTTGCTTTAATTCATGTGTATGAGCAACAGACTTTAATCTATGTTGCTGCTGCTGCTAATAGACCAAGATCATGAAGGAAATAGTTTTCAGACTCCGTTTAACGTAACATAACCTACATGATGTGGAAATTGTAGAGTGCTACAGGGTGGATAGAGACATACTACAGGAACTCTGCAACCTCTGTTGTCCTCACCTTAGAGCCAGGGCAAAGCAAAGGGAACCCCATCCCAGTGGATTCAAAGGTATGTGTAGCACTTAGAATCTTAGCTACAAGTACCTTTCAGAGACCAACAGGGGACATGCTGGGGGTGTCACAGACATCAGCATCCAGAATCCTCCATCAGTTTCTGAATGCTATGCTCCAACATGCCAGTAACCACATATATTTTCCCTGTACTCCTGAGAACAGGTCCAGAAATATGCAGGAATGCTTCCCTCTAGCATACTCCCCTGAATTACTGGGTGCCATAGATTGCACACATACAGAAATTAAGGCACCACCCTGGGAACAGGATAGGCCCTACATGAATAGAAAGAGATTCCACTATATTAATTGCCAAGTCATGTGTAATGCCAAGGGAATCATCTTGAATGTGTGTGCTGGCAACCCTGGCAGTTACCATGAATGACATACCTGGCACACCTCCCAACTTTATCAGATGCTCACTGCAGGGGGGGAGGGGTCATTTACTGGAGGATGCAGGTTATGCACTGGAACCATGGCTGATGACACCCATCAAAAATGCACGCACACCTGCTGAAGAACTCCATAATGAGCCACATGCTCAAACAAGAAATATCATGGAGTATGTGTTTGGGCTGCTGACGTCACGGTTGCAGTGCCTAGATACATCTGGGGAGGCCTGCAGTATAGTCCATGGACATGCATTGAAATAGTCACAGTATGTCCCATGCTACACAGCATCATCCTGAGAAAACAGCTTCAGAGGGATCAGTAAGGGGAAGGAGCACACATCCCACCACCAAAGCCAAGGTCACCACAGTCACATGCAGATGAGTAATCAGAGGGGGAGCCAGCAGCTGCTGTGGGTGTAGGTAGATGCAGATATACTCAATATGCCCTTGCACTGGCTAAGAGGCAACGCATAGCACACTCACTCACCACCTAAAGGCCTAAAACTTTTCTTCCTATGCACATACATATATTAACATTGATGCCAGGTAACTCTCACAACCCCTCCCTATGTACTGGATGTGTACTGCTTACATCAGACAGAGTCAGCCCTGAATGAAAACTGTTGCAACTGCTACATTTACAAGGTAAGTATTGAACCTGGAGTGTATTGTGTAATAATATATGAATGAATGGCATATCCTTGCATTTCATTACTTGGTACTATAAGCAAGTAAAATGTGGGAGATTTGTACAGAAATTACCTTTGCATGTGACAGCAGAGACTTATCTGACATATATGTCTCCATTATTATGTAGTAGGCCTCAAGCATCAAAGATTCAGACAGTCATACCTCTCAAAAGTACTGATGATCCCTGCATACCCTCAGTTTAGCACCATACATTTGTACTGGAAAATCATTAAAGACAGAAGTTAGAAAGTAATGATACACATTTCAGTTTCAGACTTGACAACCTTCACAAGATCATTCACAATAAAGCTGTGAAATTTTGATGCTATCAACTGTCTAACTTTCTGTGACCAATATAAGTCAATGGTACAATTACCAGTTCAACAACACAAAATGCAGATATAGTAAACACTAAGTCAGCTATGCACCCTGAGCATCAGACACAAAGTTTATGTATCCCTGAATCCAGAAGATACAAAACAGGGATATGGCACAGTTATCATCACTTGCACAGGGTGTTGTGGGGGGGGGGGGACTGGAAGCCTAGGCTGACACAAAAGGTCAGTGAGTGTCTGTGAGTAAGAAGGAGAATCAGGCTGACATTTGGATAAACCAACAGATGGCCAGTGAAACAAAATGAGTCTTAAACTTCATGGCTGAATCATGCAGCTGTTGTGTGTGTGTCTGCAGGAGTCTTCCAGGTGAAATTGGCCTGTGAGTGCCTGCATGAACACAGCTAGGCTCTGTGCAAGCTCTATGCCTTGTTATGTCGGGCAAGTGTAATCCATGCATGGTAGGGGTGGCAGTTCTTCATTGTTGACCCTGACCATGAGAACTGGCTCTGCCAGGAGTTGCAGTTGCATCTCCACGCCCATGGTCAAATACATTGCTGCTACCTGAATGTGACTGATGTCTGCTGGATGAGCTGTCTTCATATGGACACCACAACCCCATGGCCTTCCATATCTGGGTGTGGACAACTCACCCACTGATGGAGCAGTGGGAGTTCTGCCACTATGGGAACATGATCAGGCATGGCCATGTTGGCTAACAGCAGATTATGTTGCTGACCTACACCCACAAGGATGCTGTTCCCCTCCCAGCAGCCATTCCATCACACACACTGCTTGTTCCATCACAGACATCCTTCATTCCAACTTGTCATTCATCCAATCCATTGAACTGGCAACACGGTGGAGGCAGTCATGCATGTCAGTCTGTGCCACATCTACAACCCTAAGCATTTCTCTGAAGGACCTATGGGAGCTTACCTGTGCCTCCATGATGGCCCTAAACATTTGTTCAGTGACATGGGAAGAGACACCTGAATCAGGTGGAAGAAGGACAGCAGGCTTCCACCAAGCACCCCTAACAACCTCCTGCATGGCACCTTGCACACACTTTGGCTGTGGCCAATGTCAATGGGCACTGAAGCTGCAGTAACCGCACTTCCCTGATCAATTCCATTACCCTCCACCTGTCCAATATCTGAGGGCTCACTGGAATGGGTAGACATAGACCTACTGGCTGTGTCCAATGGAATTGCAAGGAAAGGATGTATGTCAACCTGCCAGATTCAACCTCTGCATCCCCTGACTGTGCTTCTCTTTGGCCACCATCACCATCAGAGTCTGATGATACACTGACATCAGGTGGTAGAAATCCCACACTTCCGCAGTCAGGATCACCTGTGATAAAAAGTAACAAACACAGGAACAATTATTACCAAAACTACTACACTCCAATACATAGTAACAAAACAACAGTACTGTCAGTATTAGACAGTACAGAAATACACACAACAGTGTTGACATCAACATTGCACACTAAAATATTTCTTAAATTGCTCATCAGTACTGACATAAAAATGTTTGGCTTACCATCTGCAGATGAGGTTATCCTCTGCAAGCCAAATGGTCCTGGAAGTAGTTAAGCAAAAGGTAAGGACAACATCATCACAATTAACAGTAACACAGGGGGTAATTCTTTTACCCCTTTGTATGTCCATTATGTATACTTTCAACTAGAACTCGGATGGCAGCTTCATCCTAAGCTAATCAATCAGAATGTGTTAAGTGTAGCGATCTTCAATCCCCCCCCCCCAAAACAAAATTCTTGTGACACAGATGTAACATTGATTTCAATTGTTTAACTATACCACTGTTCAAGCAATTGAGATACTAAAGCCTACCTGTATGGCCTTCCTGAGACATGCTTGCTATCCCTGAAACTGCGTCACTGATGTCGAGGACATGCTGTTTTGCACTTTTCTGGGAGCTGTCTGGATCCCCGACAGTGGAATGGAACTCTTCATTTGGTGGTAGTGGTGGGTCTGTAACATGCCCCTCAGTACCCATTTGATCACGTCCCACTGCAGCTGATCTCCTCCATGCAGATGTGATTCTGTCAGTGGCCCTATGGTGCACCAGCTCATATGTCCTGCTGTGGCCACCCCTGGCATTATTATCATCTGCAATCTACCATCAAATCTGTATTCTGCATGACATATCTCCCCATCCCCTTTCAAGCAGGAAGGCACCATGTTACCTAAAAGCATCTACAATAACTTGATTTTCAGTATCAGTGAAGGGTGGTCTTTAAGGATTGAGATGCCTGGATGGCATAGTCCTAGATGTCCTAAAAGACAACAGAAGGATAATGCACATAAGTATCACATAACTACAAAATATCTGTCCCCAGATGAAACAGAAAATGTAGCATCTCAGTATAGAGATGGACCTGGGTTCTAATACACGATATTCCATACACTTTTATTGTTGTTCCACTTCCCATTATATTCGCACTCACTTATAACACTTTAGATAGTGAAGCTGACATGAATTATAGGAATGAGAGACCATTACTGTATTATCAGATGTATGACTGAGTGTATACTGTGCTCTATATTTCTAAGTATAATTCTGCTATCAGGACTTGCATAACCTTTACATTTGCCTAAGACACATGCACAACTGGATCTATATCCAATAACCTTGTCAGGTCACACACATACATGTGCACAATTCAAACAGTCACCTGTATTTATGTATGATTCCTTGCTATGTCTGAGGAGCACTTCTTTAATGGTGAAGATAGAAAATCAGCACTGTGGATGAAAATGTTTTCACCCGTATGCCTAGGTTTGAATCCCATAGTGTAAAAATCTATTTTTTCAGTGTATAAAGGTAAAAATAAATGTGTTATGTGCATTACATTTATGCCCCAGTGCATATCTGCAAACCTAACTCACCTAACAGTTACCTTCCAATGTTCAATATATATTTTGAAGCTACATCAGTAGACACCCCTCAAACTAAGGCCAAGTGTCAGACTAACCTTCCAACTGAAATTATTTAATTCCTCACTGCTTGGCACTGCTGCTCTCCACTTACCATCATGCAAATGCTTTGCTCTGGTTTGCTCACTATCGGTAAACTTGATAACTGGAATTGGCAGAAAAGCATTGACTCTATTGCTCTAGTTCTGCTGGTAGACATAGCTGGCATCAGTGCGGAATGTGCCTTGTTTAGGGCACAGAGGTGGGGTGTCCAGGAGTCCAGGAAATTTATTGAACTCCTGGTAAAGCACCACAGCCAAAGGCTTTTGCAGGGGGGACTATTTCAGCTCCCAGCACAAGTCTGAGGCATGGAATAGTTTGGCCCAGGCTGCATCCAGTGATACTGGTATACTGCACACTAGAGAGCACTGTAGGCATCATTTTAATGACCTACAGATGAGAAAAAGAGATACTGTCAACTGTTGGTTGGAGGAATCTGTGACTGCAGACACCCCACAGCTATATTAGTATGAAAGTAAGAGCGTACTTGTATGACTTAGAAAGCTTAATATTGGCAAGACTGGTATGCATAATGCTCTTCTGTTCTTTGTTGTTCTTTTCCCAGCTTCCAGAGAGTGTGAGTTCAGTAGGCAAACTCGTGTTGCTTGACTGCAGAGACTGATGGAAGCAAGTGGTATGTATGCAACAGAAGTGAAGTTTTAGTCATCAAAATATCTCCATGTCAACCATGTGTACCACATCATTAAATGCTCCACAGCACAGCACGGTAGGCCAGCCCCAGTGGATCATCCTGCTCTCGCTCCACCATCTCCAGCACTAATACCCAGCATGTCATGGAGGCAACCTGGAAGCACTGCCTCTGCTGCCCCTGCACTATCTGTGCCATCAGGTATTCCAGCCCCCAGATGCTGGTGCAGTGGTACCCTCGGGGAACAGTGGCAGAGGTGGTGATTTCATCACCCACAGGGAGTTGCCAGGGATCGTGCATAGGGTCGTGCACTGCACCATTCATGCAAGCTTACTCAGGATGGAGAGGCTGCTCTCACTCATGTTCCATAGGAGGAGGAGGAGACATGAAGCACTTCAGCCACCCGCAGATAAGGTGACAGTGTTGACAGTCCAGTTTGTGAGTACTTGATTTTTATTGTCTCCAAGCCTGATGGACATGGGTCTTGGTTGTCCCATACCTCATCCCAGTCATGGTGTCCCATAGCCTTTTGTGTCCATCACCATCCCTATTCCATGTCTTGTTTGTCTTGTATGTTTTTAGTTGCTTCTGCACCTACCTAACTTACCTGACCTAGACATACTTGGGTCCCTTCCCTAACATTCCTCACTCTCTCACAAAAAAAAAAATTCCCATACATAGCTCTCCATTTTGCACAAGTGTCTTCTTGACACACTTGATCTGACCCAATAGACTATACAACATGATTGTGTTGCAGTCACCACTCTTTGTGGAGGTAACAGTCCAAATTCAGTTAATATTCAGCACATATTTTCAGTTTACACTGTTAAATAAATGGATAGATATGGTTCTTTCCTATATCTCTCCTGCATATTCCTGTACTGATTTCCCTTTGTTCATTCCCATGCTTGCTCCCCATTTCACCACTTTCCTATCTACTTCATATTAACACCTTTAATCTGGTCAAAAAATACAATTGCACACAACACACATAAGTAGCAGAAAAAACAATGGATCCCTTCACTTTCTGGGCTATATGTTTGCTCAGAGGTGTACATCACACACCAATGCATAGCAATGGTGAGTGGCAGCAAAATGCTGTGGTTATGTCAACACAATGCCATTTAACTCCAGTACACTATGACAACACACACAGCAACACATCTGCTGTAAAGAATTCATATAATTTCATTCTTAATGATTATCTAAAAGTATTTAAAAGTATTAGATACACATGGGATCAAACCCACTATCATCTGGTCTCAGAAATGAAATGTGTTACTGCATTTACTCCTACTGCCACAGTCAGTTAAGCAGCAGGTGTGTTTCATAGACTCAATACTAACTCTCAAACTTTTGCAAGACAGCTCCCACATGCACACTGCTTAGCTATGCCCAGACAGGAGTAGTATTGGAAATGTGTATCTCGCATGCGCAAATTCTTTGGCAACTATCGCTGAAAACTGCTGCTCCCTGCACCATGGAAAGGTAAATATTATTTATTACTGCTGTTTACTGTCCATTTCCTGTCTATGACATGAAATTACATGTGGAAACTTAACAAATTGAAAACCCTATATAACAATATGTCACATATTTACAGTACAGCCTTGTGTTTCCTCCCCCCAAACACTGCAACCCTGGTGTCTCAGTACTTTTTCCAAACATATATCACCTACATTACAGAAATTAATATCAAATGTTGTGTGATATACAATGCACATTGATCTGGCAACATGCAGAACTAGGACTATTGACCCATAAGTCTAAAAAGCTTTATGTGCAAGGTTAGTGAAGGAATCAACATGGACTTTATCCACAGGAATAAAAATGACCTTCAACACACTTGATCCATCCCATTTTGGCTTTGTTAAGGGTAGATCTTGATTATTAAACTAGTGGACTTCTTTGATACTGACCCCAAAGACCTGTATGAGGGATAACAGGACATATCGCTTATGATGAGTTATCCAATGCCTTTGAAACTATCCCCATTCATCTATCATACAGAAACTCTCCCATATAGGAATTAACTCATACATTACTAGATGGATAGCCAACTGGCTTACCGACAGAACACACACTGTCAAAGTTGGGGACTGCACTTCCAGCACTAGACCACTTACCAGTGGAATACCCCAAGGATGTGTGTGGGGCCCTCTCATGTTTGGAAACTATTTCTTTAAAGCCCAGGAAAGGCAGATGGCCTGTGGTTTACCAAGTTTTCAGAAGACTGTTACCTGGATGTAGTCGTATAGAGTTCCCCAGTGATGGTAACATACTACAGAAGGGGCTGACAAAGAAAAATGATTGGTGCCAAACTCATAGACTGAACCTTAAAGCTAACAATGCCTCATTGTTCCTTTTGGCAATGAAGTACCCCTGCTAATTATGATATAAATAGCATCTCTATAAGCACAAACATGGTGTTACAAGACTTGGGAACACATGTTGATAGCAATCTACACTTCAATCACTATGTGTCCATAGTGGTGAGACACACATTTTACATTGTGCACCTCATAAATGAGGCCAGTCACATCCAAGACCAGAGAGGTAATAGCTCTGCTGTACTCTACCCTTATCAGACCACTAACTGAGTACAATGCTCCCTTCTGTCTGTACCTCACCAGACACCTGCAGCAACTGAATAAAACACAGACGTTTATGACTGGGAGAATCAAGAGTCTCCAAAACATGACATATATGGAAAGACTGAAGACCTGTCACTGTACTCACTATCATTCAGGCTGCTGAGAGGTAATTTATGCCTGGCCTACAGAGAAATCTCAAACCCTGCCCTACTGGAAATGCTGGACATCTGCAAATCAAATGAGCTAAGAATAACTTGCTCCATGGATCTCGACCTAGCCTGTGACATAAACAGAACTTGCAGGGGAGACAGATATATCTCCCAGTGACTGACATGCTTCTGTAATATGCTCCCACTGTGTGTGAAGTAGTGCTTTTTAATGAATCTATTTAAGTGCAACCATGTCAATTGGATGGATGATAGTAATTTCACCCCTGGGGTGGCACAAATATCCCTCATGGACAAGACCAGTAGGTGCTGCTCACAAAACTGGTCTGCTAACAATGACCATCTAACTATTCTCAGTAAGGGTATTTGTATTTTTACACAGCTAGGCTTATAAACTCCCTAGGGCCATTAGGCTAGTATCCTCCTATGAACCTATGAAGGTATGAATGTATGCAGGCCTTGCAACTTCTTCTCTCCAACATGGCCTGCTGATATCATCCACTATACCTTGACCTGCAGACTTGAAAAAGTTAGACATGTGCGATGGTACTTGCATAAAGTACTGAGTTTGGGAGTCTGTGTACTTAGATAGGTAGGGGTTCTGTTCTCTCTACATTCAACTGTGTGTGTGTGTGTGTGTGTGTGTGTGTGTGTGTGTGTGTGTGTGTGTGTGTGTGTGTGTGTGTGTGTGTGTATAGACAAAAGAGCAGAAGTGTCTATCCTACATTTGCTGGTCCAATGGCATAGATTGACAGTAATTTTGATACTTGCACATACCTACACATCCATTTCGTGCAGGCCTCCCAACATCTTCTCTCCAACATGGCCTGCTGATGTCTTCCACTATAAGTTGACCTGCAGTCTTGAAAAAGTCAGACTTGTGCTGTTGCACTTCCATAAACTACTGAGTTATGTAGTCTATGTAATAAGATAGGTAGGGGTTCTATTCTCACTGCAGTCAAGTGTGTGTGTGTGTGTGTGTGTGTGTGTGTGTGTGTGTGTGTGTGTGTGTGTGTGTGTGTGTGTGTGTGTGTGTGTGTGTGTGTGTATTTGTGATCTTGCTTGACATTACAGAGAGCCTTTTACACCAGCATGAAAGACACTGTTATTACCATATTCTCAACAGTCACTGCTGATGTAATCACCTATAAAGTTTTGTCCGAGACACTCCAAGTCAGAATTGAGCTGTGGCACTTGTCAAAAATGCAGAGGTCTGTAGTCTGTGTACTTAAATAGGTAGGGGTTTTATTCTCACTGCAGTCAATTGTGTCAGTGTGTTTGTGCTCTGACTTGAAATTTGTGAGATCCTGTTACACCAGTATGTGGGGCACTTTTATTACCATATTCACCTCAACAGACACTGCTGGTTTAATCAGCTACAAAGTGTTGTCTGAGACATTCCAAGTTAGACTTGAGCTGTGGCACTTGCCTTAAATACAGAGATCTGTAATATATATAGTTAGAGAGGTATGAGTTTGATTCTCCCTGCAGCCAGTTGGGTGGGTGTGTGCATTTGTGGTCTTGTTTTACATTGCAGAGAGCCTTTTACACCAGGATGTGGGACACTATTATTACCATATTCTCCTCAATAGACATTGCTAATATAATCAGCTATATGTGATTTATGAATATGCACTATTCCCACTAGGGCAGGGTCAGAGACTGGCCTGGAGGCCAATCAAAAGTCACCTTATCCTATACGATACAGATTGCAGTGACATGGATTTTACTCTATCCATATACATCATGGCATGGTTTCTATTCCCTATGTTTTCTTGATAAGAAAGACCTGTGATCTCTTCATCAGCTACACGTGTCTGGTGAGGTACATGCCAAAGAGTGCATTATAGTCTATTAGTGTTCTGATGAGGTTCAAGTACAGTGCTGTCATACAGTTCTAAGATCTGAATATGATAGCATGACTTATGATGTGCACAACATAGGCTTTCAGTACCAGTGTGGACACATGGTGGTCAAAGTTCAGATTGCTATCTACATGTGTTCCCTATGCTAACTGGGTTTCAGCATAGCAGGAATGTTGCCAATGGTGCAATTAGCATGGAATTACCCTTTACAGAAGGACAACATCAAGACACGTCTGCATTTATTTGCAGATTGTGTGGCTTTGTTCCAATCATTTGTCTGTGTTAACTCCTCCTGTAGTATGTTATCATCATTGATGGACTGAATGATTGCACTCAATGTGCAAGAAGCAACAAACTTGGTAAGCCAAAGGCCATATAGTTTAGCCTGAACTGTTGAGAAATAGAATCTAAACAGTAAAGGGCCAAGCACAGATCCCTGGGTTTTGCCAATGGTTACAGCTGTACTGGTACAGGTTGATTCACCAAAGTTCACAGTATGTATTCTATCAGTGAGCCAATTGGTTACCCATATAGTAATATAAGGGTTAATCCCCAGCTGGGAGAGCTTCTCAATGATACCTGCATGAGGGATTTTGTCAGAATTGTAGGCCAGATCATGATAGGCAGTATGCACTGTCTTACCTTCATCTAGGCCTATCTCACAGAATAAATGGATAATGACATCATCACAGACCACCTATGGCATGACTCAGCACATATACCTTCCTGATATGGTTGAATACACACTTCAACACACCCCCCCACATGGGCTACATTCCCATAGAAAGGTGTACATCAACATGCATCCATCTGAGTTGGGGGGGCATCACCCGATGGATGCATGCATGCATAGACACATCCTGACTCTCCTCAACTGAGAGGTAGACCAATATATCATCATGGACCTTTTTTAATGGACATTAGTAATATCTCAACTGTATGCAACAGACCTGTTTGAGTTGTTAATGCTAAATAATGTCTGTTACATCTGATAAATGTCCTCAAAGAGGTCATCGTGGGCATGCATGATGACAACAGTATCACCATGTGGAACTTGACCAGCCCAAGTCACTTGACACATATCAACACTATGATTGAATACCTTAGTGTTGACACATATGAACACTAAGGTATTCAATCATCACTTGTCAGATGTGGCCATAAACAGCTATATCACCAAGTGGGCAGACCACTGTATCCCATACGTGGTATCTGACTATGTTGAAATGTGTGAAGTGACCTATATCTCAGGTCCAGTAATCAGGTTCATGCATCAGGGCTGTCTGATAGGCCCTTTCTTGTCCAATATTTAAGTGATGGACATCACAAATGACATATGTGTTTAAATAGCTGCCTGAAGGACTACAGATTGTGGGAAATCATTGATGCCAACTGTGATATCAGTATAATGCAGACAGTATAAACACATACCAAAGATTTTTGCCACATCCATGACAACACCTGCAATGACAAGAAAACATGGGGGGAATTGTTAAGCCATTAAAACAAACACACAACCCAAGTATAATGTGGACATTACACTCTATAATCAAAACAATAGGCTTGTGACCTGTGTCCTGGAATAGTTGGTATATGGACCATCCACCAGCATGTGGCCACAGTGCTGACTACTCCCTTGTATGCAACACAAGTACTGAGAATATGAAAGACATCCACATCAGAGGCCATAATACTGCCATAATTCCCAGCCATCATCACAGAAATGAGTACAGTGTACCCTTATTCATGTACCTCCCTACACATCTTCCACTGATGTGTAACTGAAGTGTACCACCTTTGTCACAGTGAGCTATCACACAGCTTATTGGCCATAATTAGTTGTTCATTTTGTGGCATAACCATTACTGTCTGATGGTATGAAACCCCATCAAGTTGTTACAAAAGATGCATGTGTGCTACCTGTTCTGGTGGTGCACACACTAAATACATTGGTGTCTGACAACATTAATGGTATGGATATCATTCATGACAGTGAGGATTGTGCTATATATATATATATATATATATATATATATATATATATATATATATATGCCATGCACACCAGTCAATTAGACTATATTGCTCATAATGTTGTATACAGGTATAGCAGTGTGCCTCCTAACACATTCAGCAGATGCCAGGACATTGTGCATGATTACTCTCATAGACTGTGTACATATTATAATAGTTGTACAAGTGTGTTTGTGCAAAATCATCTCTGATCAGTCTAAATCACATACATTGTGTTATGTCAGAGGCATGGGATTAGTGATGGTATTTTTCTGATATTGTCCATGATTGTGGTTGGTTCTTTTGTTGTTGTCCATGAGCCTTTACTTGTGTCCCACTTGCTGGAGACCTCTGTTGAGATTACACTCATACTCAGGCAAATCAGTTTGCACAGCTTCCCAGTGTGCACCCTACCACATTTGTATGTCAGATCCCTGATAGATGTGTTGTGCATTATTCATATACAGTAAGTCAAAGTCCAAAGTAAAAGGTAACAAACACGGCAATGATATCGATAAAAAACTCATTTATTGACTAGTAGGTAAGCACATTCGTGCCTCTTGGCACTTCATCAGACATTTTTAAACTAAAAACACATGCCCCCGGATTCATGAAGCTTGGCGCAAGGCCGGTGTAAGGCCTGCGCTGGCCGTGCGGCATATAAATGGTGTAGTAGTGCCATATGCATATTAATGAAGGTGCACCGCTACCACATCCACGTTCATAGGACTCGTGCGCGAGTGCATGGGGCATTACTAAGCTGTGCCCGGAGGCGTGTCAATGTTGGTTGGTGATGAGCAACCTAAACTGCTGAATATTATAGCCTGCCTGCAATAGTAATCGCACCTATCAGTGTCCATGGATAATGAAACATATGCAAAGCATGCAAGACAGTTCCTCGCCACACAAAATGGAGAACAAAACAGAAATGCACGCAACATAATATGAGTTTCCGTCCATGGAACAAATGACATTTAAAATCGTGTGTCCGTAATGTACTGCACTGTCAGAAGTTATACCCAGTGGAAGTGAAGCACATCATGTCAGCGCGCCACCAATACACACGTCTAGCCCCATGGGTATGGTCACCAGCAGTCCCACAGTGGTAGTGATAGTACACAGCAGGGCAGTTGTGGCTATATAACAACCGTAAAGAAACCTGACAGTCCATATTGTATACCAAACACACACAAACATATGTATATTGAAATGTGCTATACACATGAACAGGAACGTAACCGTCACATACACATAGGATGCTATATGCGGAACCGGGATATCCAAAAGTAGAACCCATGCATGCAAATGCAATACGCAACAACCCCTGTATAGCACATAACCCGCACCCATGTCTGAATGTCCACCAAATCCAGCTACCAGCCTTGCGCATCCGTACACCTACACATAGCGGGTATTCCCCATATGTAGTAGGAAGTATCATCCTAGGCAATGTCCGGATTGCAAATATGTATCCCACATTTGTAAACATCCCATCACATGGACGTAAATCCAAATGCCCACGCGTTAATGTTACGGCAAAATGTGTGTACATCCCGCGTGGGATAAGTAACCTGTTGAAACCTCAGAGTTGTTTACACGCCACGGTGTCCATTACTGTACACATCTGGACAAAACATGTATGTGTAGTCACGGTACTGTTCAGTATCTACACAGACATGCAATTCATACTATGCAGGATGGAAGAGCTGTCCACCATGAAGGTCACCCCACTACGGTTGCCACCTGTTCAGATGGCCAAGGTGGGACATCCCTTGTAGTAATGTGAGAATTTGCAGGATAAAACATACCCCCGGCCTGTACAAAGTACAGAATTACAAGTGTATGCCAAGATGAAAGCTAATGCCATAGCATTTAACTAGCTTATGCTATCCCAAATAATAGTTATGTGTACCAGATACAAAATACCTGTATCATGCAACTAGTACAGAAATGAAGAAATATATTATTGTCTTAAAATCACAGGACATTTGCCATGTCTTAGGTGTCATCGCAGGACACAACTGTCCAAAGTGGGACCTCCCCTCGCAAAGAGGAACAAGTGGTAACCCTACTCCCCACTGAATTATCGACAGTATATATTCAACTCAATCACATACCGACACCACCTCTCAAGCTATTACAGCAACAAAACCTGGACAAAGCCTAAAAGGATGGGTGGACAAATAGGGACAGATGTAATTACTGCTCTCACAAGCTTCGAAAGTTCAAGGAATAATAGTATGTACATAAGCAGGAAATGTTGTGAAGGATGTGGGGTAGTCCCCAGTATTACAGAGGTCCGTACATATATACTGTAACAAGCCGTCACATATGTTGACTGTACTACTGCATACCCGTAGTTAATTCATAGTTAAGTCATGTGCAAAATAATAACCCTCGTAAGAATGAATACAGGAAATAGTCAAATGTGAATGGGAACACCACTCACCGTGGATTATGTATCGTACCCGCCCCCACCCATATTATGTATTGCCAACATCATAAGCTGCTGACAGGTGCCCAAACACCTGTGTCTAAATGTTTAAAATGGACAAACCCTGTCCATGTGCTTTGTCTGATATTTGAACATGGTCAGGGTAGTTCTGTTCACCAGGCGGACAAGCCTAAACCCAGATCACCACCTGAACACCCGGACAATTAAAGACCTGTATGTGTCAGGACTATAAGCCTTTGGGTTCTGAATATCCCTGCAGTGATGAAATATGCAGCATGGGTCCAGAGCAGTAGGGAATAGGGAATGTGTAACATGTAGTATCGCATTTTTCCCAGCAGGAGAATGGATTCCTGTGACGTAAGTGAAGCGGTGAGGCATATGTTAATGTAGCTATGTACTATGGGTATGCATATAAATGAGTCAGAACACCAAACGTATAGTGGTTACAGCATCCGGCCAATGTGAATGCAGTCCCGGTTGAACAACGACTACAGCACATATAATGTGAAAGTGTAATGAATGCGTCTGTGCTGTACAGACAGTTAAATATGTAAAGGTGAACGAGTGTTTCGAAAACGTCTGTTAACCGTATTACAGATAATTACTGGTACTGTCACAAGTAATAAAGCCCACATAAGCACAAAGACTTAGTAAACATATGTAACCCACAATAAGGATATGCATGCGCGCCTGCGCGTAACCCACAATAAGGAAATGCAAGTGCGCCTGTGCGTGTGTGATCCGCTCACAGCATAGTAAATGAATACTGTTTCCCCCATGTTAGTTATACATGGCTCAAACCTGGTAACCTCGTAAAGTATGAAACCGGACAAAGCCAAGCAAACCACCAGTACAAATAGGGACAAACACCAGATATGTGCCAGAACAAACATAGAAAGTGGATAGAATAACGGGTGTGTCAGTAGCATGGATTCTCTGAAGGGTATGCAGTCGTAACCTGAACTGCTTGCCAGAAATCCCCACTGTAAGTCTCAAATGAAATGCCACGACATTGCCAGATAGACACAGGTTTATTTAAAACACAGTGAAGATAAAGGGGCAAGCAGTTATACACTCTGCACTCAAACAATGTAAAAGTCCAATAAACCATGAAAGAAAAACTCCGCGTGATCAGACCACAATCTTCTTTAATAAACAAAAATAAAATTCAGTAGATTCAGCGCTATCGTCTGCTGCAAGCAGACTTCATCAGAATAATGAATACACAGTGCCTCTCGTTTTTATATTTTTGTTTTAAAACAATTTACAAAGTAATTATTAAAATTAATTAGTTAATTGAACCTGCAATTGGGACAATTAATGAGCAAGTATACCATGAATGAATTTCTTCCTTATATGGTCGTACCACAAAGAACAGGAAATGTATGTAAACAAAAATCTTTAAAGTGCATACTTTTCAAAATACTGTGCATTCTGCTGTCGAATTTTTTCCTTTTCTTTCCCGTACAAAGCAAGTTAATGCACAAATTAAATTAATTACACACTCTTCTTGTTTCATATGTACTATATGATAATATAAATATATAAATATAAATACTTAATTACATAATAAATAAATAAATATATATATATATATGTTTAAATGATTAAATTACTGACTAAATTTGCACAAATTGTATATAGGAACTTGTTTTAAAAAAATAAATTTACAATCGCTTCATACTTTAAACTTTCATATCAATAT